>NW_025108672.1:0-30898 GCF_011392965.1 Frieseomelitta varia
CTGGCAATTCTCGGCAGGGCCGAGGCTTGTAGGAGTTGACCTGACAAGACGCCTCGGAGGGTTCTGTTCTGCGCCAGAACAATATCTTTGTAATGATGAAATGTATAGAATTTTATTACTAGTGCAGGGTGTATCATAATCACAATAGCACTAACGAGTTTATAACTTTATAAGCACAAAATCTATTATAATTAGATTGCGGATTTTTATAAATTTATGAAAATCTCCGACCTGAAAATATACACACAATGCAAATAGTGTAAGAAAATACTCATAGTATTTTGGTTATTATTTATTAAGCGAAAGTTCTCATAGATTTTAATTACGTTAAAATAATTTGCCACGATTCTGGACAAAGATTTTTCCTTTGTTACTATCGCTGTTCGGCATTAGTTTCCGAGGTACTGGCAAAATATTCTGCATCTCTAACCTAATGTTTGTGTTAATTAAATCTACCAATACAGTTTGAATTAAGTTAGATTTACGTTTAAATATCAATACTGATAGCTGTAACAGAAAGATACGATCTTCTATTTGCTATCCATAACATAAATGCATATGTTTACTATCTACAAAGAAATACATACACACAAAAAATGTAGAAAACTGACGAAATATTCGAGCAAATATTCCACGATATGAATAATGATATATCTATCTCATAAATACTGTTTTCAGACCTAACTAGTATTTTGCAAAAATTTTAAAGTATAATTTCGCGTAGAAGATGACAATACAGAGAAAATTCTTTTTTCTAATGTAGAATTGTATGATTTTACATATTGTCTTGTAACTTTGTCGCTCAATATACACAAAAATATCTTTAACACTGTTCAGTCACGTCCGCTTACGGTTAGGAGCATTTCGCTCGGATTTTCTATAGTCAAACATAATCTTGTACAAACATGTTGAAATGGGACGTTACTCGTAATTAGTGATCGATTCTAACTTGTATTGTAACGACAATGTATCCGTAACTTACGCTACATTCTATCTGCCATTATCTGACATTCCCGCTGATGTTTTATAAGTATTGATTGTCGAATTATAGCAAATTAATTTAAGGGATAGACTATTCGATAGTCTTGAACTAGGTGAACATACGTAATGCTCATTTTGAACACTTTTGCAGGCGATCCGACGTTAATGACATTTGGAGGACGCCAAATGCAACAGACCCGCGGTCATTGACTGAGGGTGACAACAGAAGGTAAATAGTAACCGTGATCGAGCGTGGCAGGCGTTAGGACTTCGTACTAGTATGAAAAGTGGGCGTTCCTTTTATTCACAGAAAATTTTGAAACTAGACAATAGATTTTTCATGATGATAAGAAGCCTAACTTCTTTGATTTAGAAAATTCTGCATACATAGATTAAGATGTTTATAAATACCTCGCGTTTCGACAGAAAATGTCTTGACTGTGTTCTTCCGTCACTGCAGCAATTAGAACTCCAACAGACATTACATACATCTGTTTGGAACTTGGGTCATATTTACTAAATTCGACATAATTTTAAGATATATTTAATAGTATATATGAATACCAGTATATATTCATTTATAGTATGTATAAATTGTGTTTTTATAAATATACATATATAAGATATCCCAGCATCGTTAGTACAAGCGAGGACTGAGTAAATCTACATGAAAAAATAAATACAAAGTAAAGAATAAACCTTTTTATACGACACTTCGTATTCGTAAAGTGTTTATCGAGTACAAAAGTTTTAAAGCATACTGGAATTTGAACATATCACATAAGAATACGTGACGGCGTCTTTCTGTCTAAAAATGTTTGATTTAAAGCTTTGTTTTCAAAGAAATAGACATTGAGTGATTTCCTAAAAAATTGTCTATACGTGTATGTACTTGATAAATTTAAAACTCGATTTTCACGAAAACGAAGCATCTTACAAAAAAAAATTACATTCTGCATTTTCAACTTACTTTTAGAATAGCCGTCTATTTATTGTTCTTCTGTCACGTTTAGAAGTAGGTATCTAAGTACACTCGATTTTCAAATATTCAAACTTTATTTCCTCCGAAGCGGATTCTTAATGAAAAAATTAACAATTATTCTCTTTTAACTTACATATATATTTATGTAGATCTATTTCGAGTTCAGTGCTGTATATTTGCCGTTAAATACATACATTATAATGTTATCAGTGTGAGAGATAACAAAATCTTAATATTACTTTTTAGGAGAACGATTAAGTTGTGACACATGATTTCATTTGTTACTTTATATTGTAGAATACAGAGCAAAGTTAGAAAAATTATTCATAAAAAAACATGAATGAAATTCAATAATTGTCATTTGGATAGTCATAGAAAGGTAATTTTATACATTCACAGAAAATTCAGAAATGCAAAACTGCAATATTTAATGCGTAAAACAATTTTCAATCGAAATTTTACCTTTCTAATTATGTTCTTATTAATATGAATTTGCATAAATATTCGCAATTTAATTACAAAAAAGCACAACGAAAAAAATTGATACAACGGTTATGTAAATTTTGAAATGACAAGTATAATAAAAACAATATAATTACTTCTCAAACATTCTTTGATGCAATTCTCCTAGAATAGATCTTGAAAAACTGTTTGACATTAGATATTGATCAAGAGCAATTTTGTAGAAATTTTAGACTTCACTATCCAAAATGTTTTCATATTATACGATAAAATATAATATAATATGATAAATAAAAGCGGATTTATAGGAAATGAGTTTGATTATTCAATTATGCTCTACATTGTAAAGCAATTATATATATTGTTATATTGTAGCCTTTAATATTGCATTAAATATATTGTAGTCCTTTTTTAACAATTATTTTCATTTAATTCATATGTACATATGTTATGCTCTGAATCTTCTCTGGTTCGCAATTTTCCTCATAATACATGTTCTTCGTTATCGATTACGAAAGAGTTATGAATCTCTGAATCTCCTTGATTCAAAACAGGATAATTTGGATTTTTTGGAATTTCGCCATCATATTACTAACACAGCAGTCATCTTAATAAATTTTGTTTATGTTACGTTAATAATATCTTCGTATAATATTTTGATTTTATATGATTTATTTGTGATACACTCACTACTGTGAGGATTAAGCAATGTCATGACAAGCAAAATATCAATAAAGTTTAGAATTGTGTCCATTGTAACAGCCACGTTAGATACGAATCTATATTAAGTAAGTATCCTTTCATTAATATACCATATTTAGAATTACATTTTTCTAATTCGGTTTTAGTTATAATGTTATATCATCACAAGATAATAATACTGACGAGTATTTGGGTCATATGTGACTACAAAATATAAATGATATCGACTTCAAATTTAATCAAATTTGAACATCATTTTTCAAGAAAACGGTTAATCAAGTAGAATGTAACGCAGTTAAAGAAAAATTTAGCTCTCAGAAACATGACGTGATCAATTATGCTTTCATTATTTGTATCATCGATCAAAAATGTAAAATCGTTGAAAAAACTATAAATATTTTATACTTCTGGTAAGTTCGAATTTTACATATTACAATAAGCATTTTATTCTTCACGTTAATTTTAGTTGTTAGAGAATTTCTTTTTTACGATACGGTATCATTCCTGAATATACGAAACACTTTTAAGACACACAGTAATCTCTCTGTGAATACAATTTTATTATATACGGAAAAGAAAATGTATTATTTTTCTAATTTTTTGTGAACTTATTACTCTGTATCAGCAAATGCGAATTTCTTTAACATTTTCATCTACTCTGGTTTATTGTTTTAGACTATAGTATATACCGATTATATTCACTAATGCTATCTTTTGTAAAAATATGCAATACAAATATTTCTATTACTTTCTTTTTATTTTAGTAACTTATACTGATTATTTTCTCGCTTAGGAGATTGATGTTTACTTCTACAAAAAAAAAAAAAAAAAAAAAAAATGCGTGTAACTCTATGAACGGGTGCAATTGATTACCTATGTTGCAATTAGCAGCATTTAAGTGTTGCAACATCTAAAATTTTTCACGAAATTGTAAGTATGACTGTATAAATTACAGTTTAATATAAATTATTACAATTTAGCGTAAATTAAATTTACAATTTAAATTTAAAAAATAATTAGATTAAAATGTACCTAATTCAATAAAAAGCTGACCTTGATATTATCTAAAAAATATGTAGGACAACATAGTATTATACACCTACATATAGAGCCTGTTATGTAGGTAATTAGTCGCTCAAGAATTAATCAAATTTTACAGATTCTTTTTACTTTCCCTTAGTTCTTCATCAGTAACACCTCTAAAGATGGAAGTATTCACTAGTGCTACGACTGTTCTCATTTACTTGGACCTTATGTTCCTAGAGAACAAATGTGGACAGTTATTACTCGACCGTAGTATGGATACATATATGAATCATAAGCTCAATGATATCACATATTTAATCAGTTTTCTTGTTCTTAGTTCTTCTATTATTAAATCAAATAATGCGATTGACAATGAAAGGCATAACTGAATCATTAATTACAGCTTTTGTCAAAATCAGCGTTTATTACAATTAATACCAAGATACATAATATAGAAGTACAATAGAAGCATTTTAAATAATTAAGATCAACATAAACAAAGTCTTCAAATTGTGAACGATTTTTCAATTGCTAGTAACAGAAAACATTGTATCATGTTTTGTATATTACTATTCTGAAACGAAATTCTCAATTGCAGTACTTACTTTTATCTACTGTATGATTGTTCCAAGCTTTCAAAACAGTTCTAATGCTTTTTCGCATACTTTGTAAGGAATCACTTGAAAGAATTTTATTTCTTTGTCCTTTAATTGTATTCAACTATTTAGAAGCGACTAACTTGTAACACTATTGTTAGAAATATTATTATTTGAAATAATAGTTAATAGATATATTATTATTTGGAAAATTATCATTCAATAAAATACTTTTACCATGTGCCTCAATGAAATATTAATTTCACAATGGTATTTATATGAATTACATATGATTTGTATGAATTACATCCGTATTTGAAATATATATTTTTCTATTTTAGTACTAGTTCAAAGAAGTATATTATTTACCAAATTCTGCATCACCTGAAGAAATATAAATATTTAATTCTAGTTACTAATGTGATGTCGGTCGGCCAAACTTTGTTTAGCTCCAGATTTATCGTGATAATTTGGCGTGTTTTTGTATATGGGTTCTTTAGCGAAGAAAGAATGAATATGCGTGGGAATATATTGATTGTGAAGTATACTCGGTCTTCGTTATGGAGCAATTGACTTCAATCGGCTCTTCGAATGGTACAGATCGAACAGAAAACGAGAATGAATATTAATAAAATATTCAATAACTCTTCAACATCGCTCTCAAGCGATAACGGTCGCTCCGAAAGTGAAATCAGAACATGCCATCTATAACTAGCGTTATAAAAAGAGGGCGAAAGTCANTCAGTCGTAGCTCAACTTCTAATTTCAATCTGTTCGTTGGTCACACAGACAGTACAAGTTCTAAATTTGTAAAGCACAGTTATACTCCTTGTTCTGTCAGATTTCAAATTCAAGTTTGTTATTTCTATACAGTATATCCGTATACTGTAATGAAACTTTGTTAATGTTTTGTTTTATGAATAGTCAAATACACACACACGCGCGCGCGCGCGCACGCACGCACACACGCACGCACACACGCATGTACACACACATTGTCGCTTCATTGTCGACATGCTCCTGGCGATTCCAACGAGTCTCATTGATACTTGAAAGTAAATAAAAAAGCGCATTAGAAAGGATACCTGTGATCCCGTCTAGAATCGGACGTATGTACGTGTCGGTTGAGCCAAAAGGCTTTCGTGTCTCAACCCGAGTTAGTACTCTGTTTCCCCGCAGCCGTGACATAGCCGGAAAGTGACATAGAATAACAATGAAAAGATTAATTTATTTCTACACTTAAAATTCCGAGAAATTATGTACTATCCAGAAAAATGTTCAATCAATAATAACAATTTTGACGATATTAATTTATATCATTGGCTGGATGAGACTTATGGTTTAAGACGGACCAGGGAATAATTTTTGGGTTACAATTATTTTATCACCTGCTTCACAGAGTACTAGTTCCAGCTCCACGCGCACTACGACGTAGCCAGCTTCTCAGCTAGTGGTCGATAAGATCAATGTGGATAAGACACCAAAAGGCTTCCCCACACGCTCAATCACTACAGTTTTTACTCAATCGCACGGCAGAAAAAATACCTTAAAGAGCGTTTCGCGAAATATCGTCGAGTCGATAAATACAATCCAGCAAATGATGAGAAATTTGACTTGATCATTGTGACGCATTAGCCGTTGAAAGTCACCGTCATGCTTAAGAGTTCCTACTCTTCAAAAACACATTTGAAGTGCTAGCATCCATGAAAAAGGAAAATTACGCAAAAATCCACTCTATTTGCTGCATCGGCGCAGCAACATTTTCCATTCCAACACGGAATAGCTATTTTGATAATCATCAGAGAAATAATAAAAACAAATGGCTTATAGAAATAATCGTAAAATTATTCTGAAGAAGTATCTTCTTCAAAAAAGAGGAAAGTGTGTCATCATATTCCGAAACAATTCGAAATGGAGTGAAATATTTCGTCCATTATGAAATGATGAAACTCCATAGAGTTATCGATCAAGAATCGGTCAATCGATAAAGAATTGGAAGAATTAAAATGATCATGGCTATATTACTAGCTCCATCTCATCAAGAATAGATTATATTTTATATTATATATATTTGTAAATATTTCAGCAAGAGAACTTCTATGCTAATATGTGTTGCGATATTTACAAAGTTGTAAATATTACAGTTGCTACGTGCAAAATGAAGGTTAACAGTAATGAAACGTGAAATAATTGACATACTTGTTATTTAATTNAACGAAAACCGATTTTACATAGAAATAATACTACTTTATATCGCAATAGTATTCGAAATAAACGACAAAAGACAAGATATTTTTAATTAATTGCAATTTTTGATCGAAATTAAATCCCGAACAAAAAAAAAATCATGTCTCTACAAAAGCTGAAAGCATAAGATCAACTATCAGCAGTAACAAAATTTCTAATTTACTTAGAGCTAAGAATTCACTTTTTATAGTAATTGTATATATTTTTATAAATATATTCATCTACATTGTATCTGCTGTTGTTTTCAGCAACAGCATGGTTCGATTGGAGGTGGAATGATATATTATAATGCGTCATGAGATTGGACTTGAAAAAACAAGAATTTTTCTTTCTCTATTGTACTTCATCAGGATATGCTTCCATGATTTGACGTTTCATGATGTCTAAAACCATAGTCTAATCCTAAGATTACTATTTACGTTAAACACATTTTGGTGTACAACATATTTTATTCCGAGGACACGTTCTGAGACATCTTCTGAGGAAGTGATTGCCTCTTGCAAAAAATGATTGCATCTGATCAGTATTCAAGAGTTCCTTCTTGTCCTCGTAGGAATGAGTGGTGATTGAATAAATTGAACTTAAATGCTATTTAATAATTGCGCGTGCCGTGTAATACAAAAGTTAATATATTCCATTATTTATTTTTAATTTTTATTTTCATTACTATATACCTCTATTTTTTCTATTTTCCATTTTGTACCTCCTTTATATATAGTATTTTTGTATTTTTATTATTAAATAAATCATGTATAAAATTTTCGATAGAAACTAATATTGAATATAGATATTATATATAGAAAGTATTCTATAATATTCTATCTACAATATTTCCCTTCCAAAGCCATTCAGATTAGAATTGCTACTTGCGAGACAGTCGGGTAAACGAAAATTACCGTCTATTATTTCTATGCATGTAATTTCAAAATATACATCTATTACTCATCTCATATCACTAGAACGTCTATAATATAATTTATATTTCAACAATAAATAATAATACAAGGAAGTAATTATTTTAAATTAGAGATCTTTGTACAAAAATGTTTTTATATAAGTATATTTTCCAGTAGTAAATCTTCCGTCTTAAGATAATATTTCCAACTGTAGAAAATACACTTTCAGAATTTTCAGATATTACACATGTATATTAATATACTTTAACAAGTTTTGCTAATTTTGGGTAATTTTTTCCTCAAGTTCTCCAACTTTCTGGTGGATTTATAAATCATTGGAAGAATGTANAAACGTTCTTAGTTCATATAATTCTACGTTTTGCTTTTCGATTTACCAATGACACAGAATGGTTCATATAGTTGAATGTCATTAACTTACTGCAAGATATAAAGAGTTAAAGAAAGATAGTACTAGCGATAGATGAAGTCTTCATGATGACGGATGACCACGAAGATTAGTCGAAATTCACTGAAAAACTGCCAAAAATATTCACTTCCACTTTTTTAATAAATCAGCTGGTGATACTGAGAGCAAATAGAAACAATTAAAACGAAAAAGAAAGGAAATAAGCGTTAAAAAATGCAATATATGTAAAAGAAATATCTGACGCAATCCTTGTAAAGAAATCACCGACTTTCTTAAAGTATATAGTGTTTTATACATAAATGAGACCAGAGAGATTTCCAGCGAAGTTGAATTTTCCCAGAAAGGGATATTTTTTCCTTCGTTTCTTCCCTCTGTTTTAAATCCAATTTCCGTCTACAGAAGATAATCGCAAATCTTTTCGGTTAAAACTCCAAAAAGAATGGCATGTTTATCGAGGTTTCGATAATCACACGATAATTCTAAATATACATATATAAAATATACACAAGGTGATTCTTAAGTTAATATCCATATTTGCTAAACTTATATAATAAAATATATAAAAATATCACATGAACATATGTCCAACATACGTTAATTTTTAGAATTCGTTTTACGTTTTACATAATACCACTGAATGATTCAGCATTGAACTGCATATACTGCACAATTAATAGTAATATATTATTAGTAGTAATATTTCTCTAAAGTCCATTCTTCTGCGAAGAATTTCATCTAAATACATAATTGCATAAGTTAAATTACATAATTGCATAATTGCATAATTTAACTTGCACAAGAAATAAAAAATAAATAGATTAAATTTTATTATTTGAGTTTAATTTAATTCGGCTACATTTACAATAAAGTCATTTATGACCACCAAATGATACATGATTAATTAAATGGTAGTTAGTTATGAGAACTTCAGTAAATTTATTTACTTAAAAGACACTGAGGCGTTACGAATATTATCAGAATCGTTCAAATTCGTCATTGTGTTGACTTTAAAGTAGCTATATATTTTTTTCGGATGAGAATCGAAGATAATTCAGTAGAACGTGCTGTATGCGTATTCCGCAAGGTTAGCAAACAAAAGAGGATTTATTCGTAAACAAGTACATGTGTTATTCGCGATGAGAGATTGAGCGAGTGAGAGAAGCTTTATTCCTCCTAGCTAACTTTGGGGTATTTACTATCTCTTAAACCTATCTCTTAGACGTTATTATGAAATTTCGTTTATTTTGTTGATTATTGATTCTTGTGTAATTCCAAAATTTGTTAATGGTATCTTTGAGGTATTGAGTATCATTCTAAAGTTAGTTTGGTGGCCTTTTGGACAGTATCAATAACAGATGTATTGCTAGTGATTCCTCTGTGATTTAGTCTGCATATCAGTTTGATGTATTTCTTTTATTCTGAAGATCCATAATAATTTTCTGTATTAATTCGATAAAAGTTAGATGGAGATTTTTTGCTTATGATTCTTGTGGTAGCTTTGGAATAAATAAAAATAATGTCATCGCTGGAATTTCAACCTTGGTGTACGTCAGGTTGTGTATGATAAATTAAATTTCATAGTTTGAAGAGAAAGAATTAAGTAGCCTTTAAGTTAAGGAGTACAAGCGAACGTAAGGTTGTCAAGAATAAATCTCCTTCGAAGTATTCTGTTTCATCACTACAGTAAAAACAATTTAGTGTGACTTGTGTTATTTTGAAATGCGCTTTTAAATGCATCGCAGTTGGTATCTTTCTGTAATTGTCGCAAATATTTTCTGAATAAATTTGTAATAAATAGCATGCGGCATGAGAGAATGGATTACGTTCCTCTATCTTAGAAAGAGGTACTTTGTATTTGTATTTGAATGTACTTGTTCATTCTGATAAAAAGAGTACTTAGAATTTTTTCCTATTATGATATTAGCTATGATATAGTTCATTTCAATATAATCAGCTGTTGACTTTTTAGAGATATAGGTGTTACAAGAGATGTAAAATAAACAACATACAATAATAATGTATAGAATTATTACATACAACAATTTTTAGTTTCAACTAATGTCTAATGATAATTCGTTTAATTTTGTGAGAATGCTAAACACAAATAAAGAAACATGGGTTTTAATGAAGAAATTATGTGGGATTTAATAAATTTAGCGATTAGCTTAAAAATTATGGATCATTATTCAATTTTTAAATAAATCAGCTATATCTTTTTTTAAAAAGAACACTTCTTTCATCTTGCCAACTTTATTAGCGACATTTTTAAGAATATTGATTTAATTAGAATAATTATTTTCCAGATATTTAAGATGGTACGATCAGGTTAATCTTTTGTTATAAGTGATCCGCAATATTTTTAGCTGTTCAAATATTTTTAAACTTAGGGATGAAAGTAACTACTTCATGCGTCTTTAGACTAATAGAAATAATAACATATTCTCTAAATAATCTAGAAATAATATATTCTGATTTTTTCCAGAAAAACTAACTGGTATAAGGCACCCAAGTATTTAAATTATCTCAAGCTTGTCCTAACATATTTTGTGTGAAAATGTTTACATAGCACAATCATCTGCAAAGAAACATTCTTTGATTAGAGATGATAAATTAGGACAAACATTGATGGCTATTAGAAATAATGAAACATTTATGCGATGTTTGAAGTAGACTGTTCTGTATGAATTCAGAATTCTATTTTTTTATTGCATACTAACATGTATACATACATCTTTCAATAATTTCAAAATAAAAGTAATGATATAACTTTCTACTTCCATTTTTGGAGGATGTTAAAGGTTTTCATTCTTGATGTTATTACATATGCCTTCTTTATTTTGATATCAATGGCTGTGAGATGTTTATTCTTCCTAAGAGGTTTTATAAACTGATGATTATAAAACTTTTACACAATCTATTAAGCTAATTTTGTTTGTGACTATCTGAAACCATATTGAATATTGAATATAGGAGAGTGGATTCCTTAATTCTAAACTTCTCATTAGTCTGTTTGCCATTCATTCTAAAATTCTGCACATATTGCCAGTTAAGGCAATTGGAAGTACAATTTAAATTATTTCCCTTCGGTTTTAATATAGTAAGTGTCAAATATTCTTTGGATCCAAATTCGATTAAACAAGCTCAAAAGAACGAAAATGATTCACAGAGGCAGATTTTTCTCTGATAAACTAGATATTCCATCTGAACCAGAGTTAGAGTTTTTAATCAAATTAGAATTTATGTTTCTGATAATTTAAATGTTTCATCCATATTCAATCATATTCTATTATTCAGAAGTGAATATCGGAAAGTTCCAGATTGGAAAAACTGAAAAGGAATATATATTTACAAATTCCAGATTGTAGATATTGTCGCTGATGTTATTTGCAAAGTCGAAAATTAAATATTTAAATGTATCTAATGAATCGATCGAATTAAAAGTAAACAGTGGAGTGATTTTCAAGCATCCTGTATTTTCATTAATTTTCCAGGTTTCTGGAATATTGAGATCATATATAGTAGAGAGAAGGTCGAGCCACAATTTTCTTCTATTTAACTTCAACATGCGAAAAATTTTCTGTAACTATTAGAAATTATTGTTACTTTCAGCAGGACGCGTTTTTTAATTCAAGAACATTAGAATGCATGATAAATATCTACACTGGCAGAACTATATTCATTGCTCCACCAAGGAATATTTCTGTTTTCTTATAGTTTTAAACGTCAATTGTGATTTCTTCTTCAATATATAAGAAGAGGAAGCTACACTGCTATGCTAATGTTTTCCATGATTACGAATTGTAAGCGTAACCTTTACATTAATTATAACATTTATTATTTCAAAACTTGTCACAAAACTCATCTTATATAACCATGACGTTAGCATCCCATAAAAAACCTATAAATCAAGTATAATGGATTGTATAGTAGTTCAGTTTTTGTATTTTGTATCATAATGTACTTGTTAAATTCTATAAAAACGTGCAGTCTTTTTTTGGCACCATTTTCAATATCGCGAATGAAAATATCAACAGTCAACCGCCGTTTATGGCTGACTAACATTTGACGATATTCATTAGCCACAAGTTAAGTTTTTACCTACTGTTTCGCTCATACACTTTAGCATGTGGTTTTTTTTAATTACATGAGTTGCTTCGACAAACTAGGAATTTATATTAAATCATATTGGCAATATTGTACAACTAATATAAATATAATTAATAATAGTACTTCAGACCAGGATTCAGTACACGAAATAAATAATACAATTAAGCAGCATGTTAAGAAAATATCAAGAATATCATATTAAGGAATTTTCTTATAACATACAGAACATTTTAAACATACTCAGTTTTTCATTAGTTATTGATAGTACTTTCGAGTTAAGGATATTATGTACACACCGTGCTATGAAGCTACGATTAACAACATGGACGAGCATGGGATGTGGTAAAAATCAAACCCCTCGCCCAAAAATGGATTTCTACCTTCTCACGAAGGAACCCAGGTTTGTTCCAGGAGTGTCCCTCCGAATGCGTCGAGGTGGACATTTAACGAGTAAGAATTAATCCAGATTTAGTAAGTAAAATCTACCCTTGATTCTCCCTATAGAACTACGGAGTACTACCTATGTAAAGGTTCCCTCCACTTACAGAAAAGAAAAGAGTCAAAGTATGTGCATCCAACTTTAACCAATGTAATGAGAACCAAAAGGCGAACTTTTCATATTAAAATGAAAACTATGAAGTAACAGATTTGAGTAATTCTGTTGTTCGAAATATGGCATTAAATTTAATACCATAGAGTTTAGTTGAACAGGCCGACTATCAATTTATACTCTGTGTTGCAAAATCAAATTATAAAATCGCTTTCCGACATAAGTTCTCCAGAACTTCAATACTACATATGTTTTAAAGAAGCAGACCGATAATATACATAAAAATACATGCGAATATCAAAGAAGGTAGTAACTTTCATATGACCTGGATGTAACTTATATAATTTCTCTTTCGTTTATTGTATTCATTTCCACGAAATGGAATGAACAGGCACTATATTAGAATTTACATCGATGGATGGACGTTTCGAGCCGTCTTTTAACATTTACAATCCATTATATAGCTGAGGATATTCATGTGTTATTGTGTCGATTTCAAAAATCTCACACAGCTGAAAACATTCAAAATATGTTGTACAAAGTGCGAGTATACGAGTTTAACTGCATAGACTTGTACCATGTCGTTTTATCATTTCGAAGTGGTAAAAACTGTTAGTATGTGAAAAGATTTCTTTCGAATACATTGCTTCGCATAATTTTGCAAGTAGTATTAAGGAGGCATTAATCCAGTTTGCTACAAACATAATTGTATGAAAAAAATGCAAGCATTTTCTTGGATTCTCTGCAAAATCTACATCAATCTCGATAAAACTGCTTGATGGATGTATGTTGAAATTTCAAGTGTACAGCGTGCCAAAGAATGTTTTGTCGTGACTATCATAGATGAACTCTGCATCCTCAGTTCGGTGAAGTTCTGTTAGAAAAGTCGAACACATAATTGACCTTGGCCGGTATTTTCAAATATGTTTATGATTGCATCGTATTTTCCTCATTGTAGGAGATAAAATATCTCCAAGAAACCGTGTATCGGAAACGACCCCTTCACTCAGAAAATGATATTTGAGTTTTCCAGAATTACTAAACCCATTTTATTCATATTTTATTTATATTGTCATGTTTTATAATGAAATATGGCATATTGCATAGAATTTATACTGGAATGTTTGCGCTCTACTCTCTTAAGCAAATTACGTTAGATTTTACCACGGGAGGGTACCACTTTCGACGGTTTCCCTTCTGAAACACGCCATAAAATTTTTATGGCCTAAACCCCTTGTTATATGGTTTCGAACCAGTAACATTTCCTAATACTAACTTAATTTCTTCGTCTATTTCTTCTTCTATCCCATACAATAGGCTCAATCTGCAGGATTCTCTGCAATATGCGTGTTTGTTGACCAGCTTCTACATGACCGCCGTTGCCGTTTAGGCATTCTTGCGTTCGGACTTCCATATTTCTTCCAGATAGTTATGAGTTCACTTTGGAGTGAGAATAGACATAACTCCCTATGTCAGTTATATCTGTCAAAAAAGTAAGAAAATAGTCAGTCAGCTAGAGGGTACTGCGGGAGCTCGAGGGTACGGTGGGGCTGTATATTGTCTCCTGTATAATGGAAATATTGCAATATTGTAAATATTGTACATGTCAGAAATGTTTTTTGCATTTTATTCATAGACGGGTTTTTCCAAGTAAAGTATTAAAATTTACATTTCATGCATAGATGGGTTTTTCCAAGTAAAGTATTAAAATTTAGATTTCATTCATAGATGGGTTTTTCCAAGTAAAATATTAAAATATTTAATATTAATGCATAGAAAAAAATATTAGTACTCATTTTAGATACATGATTATTTATACTTCGTTGTACTTAGTAGTAACTGAAAAGTAGTATCTGAACCTTTAATTATTTCTTAAAATTATTTTAATTAGTCATTGGCGAATGCCTTCTATATGTTCATTCAATACTGAATGGCCATCAGTCGAGATGAAAATTGAAGCTTGCTATGAAATCAGAAAAATTTATCCACTTGGAAGAGAGGATCTTCAATTTTTAATCTACTGTTAATAAAAGCAAGCAATTGACAACTCATGCTGTATTTAATACAGAAGAGCGATTTACGATTTCAAAAGCATTTTCTTTTCTTTTAAGTACAGAGTCTCAGAGCTGTCTTCTCTTTTTTTAGTCAAACAACTACTTTTTATCAAAAACTTGTTGTCTTTTTCTGTTTAGGCATTCTTGCGTTCGGACTTCCATATTTCTTCCAGATAGTTATGAGTTCACTTTGGAGTGAGAATAGGCATAACTCCCTATGTCAGTTATATCTGTCAAAACAGTAAGAAAATAGTCAGTCAGCTAGAGGGTACTGCGGGAGCTCGGTGAGGGATTCACTCCTGTTTAATGGAAATATTTTGCAGGGTATAAAAAAATTAAATATCGCGACTATGCTAGATCGATTCTACACGCTCAATTTGATAGAGAAATGTAAACAAGGTGTCGCAACTTGAGTGGTATTTTGAAGGTCAAATTTTTTTATGATTACATCGTATTCTACTCATCGAGAAGATAAAATGTCTCCTAAGGACCATGGGATGAGAATGTCTCATTCTCCTAAAAAATGATTATATATATACAATTATTATTAAACAAGCCACATATGTATATAATATGTTTATATTTTGCAATGGAATAGGCTCTTTTATTGCACTTACTTAACTTTTTCGTCGAACATTTCTTTCACGGGTCCACGAGACAGCCCCGCCGAATTATCTCTAAAAGACGTGCCTATGCACTCTCTGCAGGTTGTTTGCGTTAAGCTTATACATAATCAGGTCAAATAAGTAGAAAGACATAACCATTTACACTTCGTTGTACTTAGTAGTAACTGAAAAGCTATCTAAACCTTTAATACTTCTTAAAATTATTATAATTAGTCATGGGCGATTGCCTTCTGTATATTCATTCAATACTGAATGGCCATCAATTGAGATGAAATTTGTAGAGTTCTGTGAAAGATGCGAAATCTTAGAAATTTATCCACGTGGAAAATACATTCTTTAGTTTTCAGTCCACTATTGTGTGTAAATAAGAGCAAGCAACTAACAATTCATATTGGATCCGATGCAGAAGAGCGACTTACGGCATACGATTGCAAAAGCGTTTAGTTTTTTTTTTTTTTTTAGTCCAAAGTAAATGTAGTAAATTGCCTCGGTCTGCACCAGTTCTAATTCGAGCGTTTGGTATAAACAAATTCACATATAATATATGTAGTTTTCAATAAAAATATATACATTCATATGTAACAACTGAAAATTGATTTTCAATATACTGTTGCAGTTATTTTAAGGAACCTATTTTAAGGAACCTGTAATTTTTTAGTTTCATCATATTTTGGAAATCTACGGTGAGATATTTTTTGGATTAACTTGGAATAATAATATATTGAGATCAAATTTGAATTGGCTAAGAAAGAACTACGCCAAAGTGATTCGGATCAATGATTTCGGATCAACATAACAGTTTTTTTTTAACGAAAGTAACCTTTTCAACCTTAAAATCTATTGATACGTTCAAAAACCTATTGAAATTGCAACTTGACGAAATTGACACGATTACTAATTTCTTGTATATCAAAGTCGATCTTTTTGTCGATCAATTAACATAATTAACATAATTCGAAGAAATGGATACAGAAAATTAATTTAAAAAAAAATCACGCGGATGCAAAGCGAGAATGATCGATACAGGAGGATTCGAGGAACTCATCAGCAGGATAAAATCACACAATAACAATAAAAATTCACATCTGTTATACATTCTACGCATTTCTAGCTAGGGACTGATATTCTGACTTTGGGTCTATTTTGTTCAATTTATTTACACAGAAAATGATAGATTTGTTATTCCTTTCTGTGCAAATATATTCTTAACGATAAATTAAATATTTTTTCATTCATATATATATAATCTATTCCACAATGCTAATATAGAAAGGATTTTCTAGGTTTTATGACTGTGCTGCAAATAAATTGTCTCTTATCGTAAACAAATATAATACTGTTAGATTCGGTCGCAGAAATTGTTTCAGTTATTTTCAATTATTCTTTGAGAAATTCATAACTGGACTTAGTTAGATTGGAAACTCGGATCCAGATGCGCTGAAAGATGAAAGACTGAAGACGGAATAGGTCAGTCGCTCTATGGACAAATTTGCTATATGCGCTCGAAGATAATGGAACTAGACCGAACATAATTAACGATCATTTATTGAATTGTAGAATATAGAATTTACGAATTTGCGATGACAAAATATATGAAAAATTTATGGGATAAAATAAGTAATATAATTTGATAAATACTCAATAAGAACCAATGGTATGAAATTTAAATGTTATTATTTCGAAAGTAAATGATTATAATGACATATTAGATGTGCGGTACTTTTCCATATAATCACAGATATATTATAAAAAGAATTAATAAATTGTCGAATATGTGGACTGCGTTTGGCAAAACGTGATTTGGTTAATGATTAATCACGAATCATGTTGTTGATCGTGATAGAAATAGACATTGTAACTGAAAGTTGTGATTAATTTAATTATCATCAATCACATTTTTGGGTTGTGATCAGCAGTTTCCTTCTAGCACTGCTGTATACATATATCATTTACATTGTTTTGCTGTGTGCACAATAACTTTTTCAGGATTTAATTCAAATACTTAGGAAGTAATACAATATTTAAATTGTATTCATATATTGAACTGAATTTTTATTAAAATTCAACTATAATTCAACAACTATAATTGAAAATCTCATTTGTATAACTTTTATCTGTTTATTAGCACAATATTCCAATATTGATGAAGATGAATTTTAATGATAAACTCACCTAATTATCAAGATTATGAGATTTTTCATTATGATACGTATTGAGTCTCGTACCAAAAATATATCAGAATTATGAACATTAACATATTATTATATATTTTAAGCAAAAACCATTATGCAGCAAAAATATGTTATTCAAACAGCAAACATTAACATTTAATTACATTTAATATCACGACATTAATACGTATTATGTGGCAATGTAAAGAGAAACACATTACAGTAATAAAACATAAATTAGTCGTTTAATGGTTCAATAATTACTGACTATGATTACTAGACTGCTGAATTGTATGCAAAATCATATTTTTACAGAAATGTAGTTAAAAATCAAAAATGGATAAAAAATCAAATGTGTAGAAGGCACTATACTTCTAGAACGTTTCATATATTTATTTCATATTATATAAACTCTGCACAATTTTATACTTTAATTTCTTAATAAATGCATGAAAATTCACAACATAATGATTATAAATTGCAGAAATTAACCAAGATTAATAATTTTTTTAACTATCATTAATTTACTTTTATTACAATTATATTGACTTCAGAAATTGTTTGATGATTACATTGATTACAAAAAATTGATTACTGACCAACTCTGGATAGAATCAGAAGGAGAATTTAGATTAGAAATTTAGGTTGACGCTCAAGGTTGACGACAAATTGGATTATACATTCTATATAAGAATGGTTGACATTAGAAAGTTCGTATTGCCTTTTCTAAGTATGGCAATCATTCGCATATGTATATGACATGTAATCGACGATGGTACAAGAACATCTAGAATAACGGATGGTCATATAAAAAATGTGGAAAGATAAAACTAATAGATTATTTTATTATATGTTACTACCATCATAGCATGATTTTTCGGAAGAATTATCAAAGTAAGGAATACTAAGATTGATCATGAATTAAGAAGTCGAATTTTTTAATGTTCGCTTTTATTAATAATGGTATTATTTACATTCCGCAAAAGAAAATTTATCAAAGGAATTGATCTTAAATGATCTATTATCTCGGAAAATATACTAAAAATTTAATTAATTTTCTGAAAAGTTCATATTACATTAGTAAATACATTATAAATATCACGCTATTAAGGATGAATCAAAAAATAATTTTTCGCTAAAACTGAAATACCCTACAAAAATTCTCCAAATAGAATACAGCAGCCAATCATTTTATAAACTTCATTTATTCTTAATTTCATTTAATGAAAATACCTTAGTATACAAAGACATGTTTCAAACAAAAATTCAATCGTGTCAAACGTAACATATGCTCATGATAACGTTTTACATGAAAATTAGCATTACACATCTTCTCTTACCTGAATCATTCGATTTGATAACGATTTATGGATTTTACTCCAATTTGTTCATATAGAAATCTATATCTCTGAGAGACCAATAACCATTCCGCCATTTAGTTGATTGTTTAGATCAACGCTGTCATATTGTCTTACATTTTTGTAGATAATACGTTCTCCCAAAAATTTTTGACTGAGATCGGTCAAGTCCTATCGTAATTGACATTTTCTTATTTATGAAATATGTTTCAGTATGAGTTCAGCCGTCGTACCGTACGTACGTCCGATACAGTCTCGCATATGAATTCCAATTCACACATATAGTGTTAGTGTTTGTGAAAACGAACGCCAATTCCGTCAATTCTCAATTCAAATGTATACCACAGGAATGAATACACCGATATATCAACACCAACCTGCGGGGACCTTTGAGAACAGGGGTTCCTAACTTTCTAACGAAACGGGAACAAATAACTCCATTATATCATACTCCCGCGCAGCACAACTTGATGCATCACCTACAAAAACCTAAGCCATCATCATCCACGCAATAGACGACACGCAAAGCCTCCAAGATTATGCCCTTACAATAGGGAAACTATTCGGTCCCAAAGCAATAAGGTACATCTTCAAAATCTCAAACAATCGAATTTGCACCTACCTTGATAAAAAAGAAACTGTGCTAGAGCAAACAAATCTGTATAACAATTACCGTCAACAACAATACGATAAACTTAGGATCAACGTTATCTCCGATCCAAACAGTAATTGTATCAAACGTCGCCCCGGTCATACCAAACTCAGAAAATGACAAAATTTTCAAAAGAAAAAATGTCAATCTGTTCCCCAGAGTAACAATTCTGAAAGCAGAAATGACCGACCCAGGATACGCCCACATTCTCAGTTTTAGAAGACATACATTGACGCCGACGGCATTGGAAAAATTCCATCCACCTTCCTAATAGCTTTTAAGGATACATCTTACCATATTTTCACCTCCATCGACAGCCTTCTCTGCTTCCGGTGTTAAGAAGAAGGTCACTTAGCAAAAGATTGCCCGCTAAACCAAAACTCAAACGTAACCGTTTGGACAATCCCAAACATAAATTCAATGATATCAACGATACCACATCAACTCAGTACTTCAAACTGTCGGTAAAAAAGATATCAATCACCTCCGAGACAAAAATTGACGATCCAAAACAAACAACGTATTTTTCAGGTCCAAAAGGCCACTTTCATAATCGCCAGCTGACGACAAATCGGATTACGTTAGCTTAAACGAATCCATGCATTCACCAACCAATCCACATAAAAAGAACTGCACTAACCGAATTAAAAGCACCTCCCTCCAAATTTCCAGTTTTCGATTCCGCCTAACTAGAGGAATTGTTGGTTCCAGCAGAAGAAATTATAGACAAAATAATACACATATTCAGTTAAATTATTCTCAGATCAGTAGTAGACAGCTCCAAGACACCTTCGAATCAGCTTACCCATTGGAAATCGCAAGAAATTACATCGATATTATTCCGACCCTTGTTTAAACTCCCGAAGAAGTCTAGTCCCACCTAAGCCAGAGAAGCATAAAAAACAGAATATTTCGATTATGCAAAAAGCTCACCAAACCGACTAACACATCTGAATCGTCATTCAGCTACTCATCTGAATCCGACATCGAATTTTCTTAAGTGCTATAATCGCAGCAAATTCCAAATACACGACTCCCTCGTATTCACTAGGAAAACAATAATACAGTAGAACATAGACACTTACGATACCCACTACGAACAATTTCAAATTCTTGTAAATAACTACAGGTCTGATATTGTCAACCTTCAAGAAAAGAAATTTCAAAATGACTCACCGGCCTACACTAAAACATTTCAACACCTTCGTCAAAAACCGGGTTAACGAAAGCCACGAAAGCAGAGGAGTGGCCATTGTAATTTCAGAGAAATATGATTCTACTGAAATCCCTTTAAATTCAAACTCAGAAGCCATCGCAACATCTATTTCATTTCCAAAATGTATCCACATCTGCAATATCCACATTCCCAATAGTTTCCCCCTTGATTTGAAAGACCTTGAAGATATATTAACTCAACTTCCAGCTCCACTGATTCTGTTCGAAGACTTTAAAAGCCATCACGCTCTCTGGGGACCGACCAAAACTGACAGAAGAGCAAAGACTATTGAATATTTACTAAATAACCAGAATTTAATCATTCTGAACATAGGTTCCCCAACGCATTACAGCACTAGGAATGGCAAATCACGTGCAATAGATCTAATCATTCCCAGTCCACAGATGTCTCAACACCTAAAATGGAATACGTTAAAAGAACTACACGACAGCGACCATTTCTTAATAAAACTCACCTGGAAACAATAGCCCAACAACTCAAAATTGCCTTCATCCAAAATGGAAAATAAGAAAAACAAACTGGCCGAGAAAGAAACGGAACCTGAATTTGGCCTAGTCCGGATTAACGGAACAATCAGCAAATTTCAACTAATGTTTCTTTTAGAAACATACAGAGATTTAATTAGATCAAACTAGATTACGGCTTTACAACTCAGCTAGAAGCTCCACCAAAGAAACAATAGAACAAATCTCCCACTCTGCTTTAAGACTAGCCACAGGTGCATAACGTGCGTGCCCCATGAACAGCTTACTATTCGATGCCAAAGAAATGGCTTTTGAAACCAGAAGGAATTTCTTAACCCTTAAAAACGCAATAAAAGTTTCATCCACTCCAAATAACCCTTCCTATAACAACATATTCTTCAATAGATTCAGAGCTTTCTACATTAATAAACCCAAAATTCCCTCTTCTTTTCATGTCAGACATACCAAAATCCTCCTACGCACCAGTTTCTGATTCCATCCCACCGTCGAACGTTAACCACAACAAATCCCTGACTTGACAACTACTGACCACTGGGTCCGATTCCTAGAACTAAACGTCAGCTACACCCACCATAGCAAATTTATATTCACGGATCGAAAACGGTCTCTACAGTTGGATACGCCTTTATTGCAGAGGAAGCAAAAAAAAAAAAAAAAACAAAATCTCCACTCTTTATCATCCATCTTCACATCCGAAACTTATGCTATTCTGGAAACCTTCCATTACGCAAACTCAAACGAAGTCCAGGTCGTCATATACACCGACACCATAAGCATTACTAAATCCTTAATGAAATCAAACGATCAAGATAACTGCTTGGTAACCACCATCTATGAACAACCAACCTAACATAAAAGCTACTGTCATCTGGATTCCAGCCCATCAAGAAGCAGACGGAAATGAAAAAGCCGACGCAACAGCGAAAGAAGTTTCCTCACTTACTAACAATCGCAACTAGCTCCCAGTACACCGCTAGGAACATATAATCCATTGCAAAGAAGTAATAAAAAATGAAAAGAACAACACGTGGATCACAAATAATATTACTCAACTACACAAAAGTATCCGATTTTTTCACACACCAAACTTTAGCAAAAAGAAATAAGGAATAATTATCACACCTAAGAACTGGTCATTTCAAGCTGACACATGAACACAAAATTAAAGGAACTACAAACCCCCCTGTAACCCTGTAACCATTGTAGTAACCACGCACTAACAGTCACCCACGATCTGCACGAATGCCACACCACAGAAGCCCAAAGACAGAGACACGGAATTAACGCAAATATAAATCTCACTTCTCAAAATGATGTACGAAGAGGTTTGAAATATCTCAGAAATACGAGCTATTTCTCACATATCTAATTCCACAGTTGTCGCTTATTACTTCGCTGTCGATGCGACAAAAAAGAAAAAGAAAAGAGAAGAAGAAGAAAAAAATATGTATCAATAACTTTAGGATTAATATGCTAGAATGTTTAAAATGTAGAAGAAGTTAAGGGAACAGAGGGATCGACACAGACGAATATCCTTTGACAAATAAGTATATTTCCTGACCACGTTCTGCATAATCAAATCGCTCGCGATGTTGAAGTGTCGTGTAGGATCTGAGCGTCACTTAGCTGTGAGGGCTGGAACGCTTGTCGCCTTGTGAATGTTGTTAGCTGCAAAGGCAGCTCATGCAGCTCACACAGGTGCCGTTGACAAAGACAGCAGCTCGCACAGGTTACTGATGCCGTCACTGTGAAGACAGCAGCTCGCACAGGTCACATAGGTTACAGTAAAAATCGCTAGAAGAAAGGTGATCGCACGGAGTAGCCTCCCGAATGGGAGAGCTAGCGTGGTCTCTGACTTCAAAGAAGTCTCGTGAGTATGATCGCACGGAGTAGCGTCCCGAATGGGAGAGCTAGCGTAGTCTCTGACTTCAAAGAAGTCTCGTGAGTGAAGCAGGGCACGCCTGGAGAATGACTTCGTTGAGGAAGTCCCGTGAGTGATGCAAAGCGCGCTGGTCGTCAGGCTTCACTGTGAGCAGTCCTTACTCGTGCTGGGCGCGTTGATAGTCTCGATTGCTGGAGAAGGACGCTGCAGTACTTCGTACGTAGGCAAAAAGGGGGGGAATTCTCCCCAGAGAATTCCTTATCCGTTGCTGGTCAAGTTCTCGCCTAGAACTCAGAGAGAAAGCGTTATTTGTTGAAGTGTGCTCGATGCTTGCCCGTGGTCACACCCAGAAGAACTTGCACTGCACAGATGAAAACTGACACTACGTTGCCAAAGTGAACTCGAGGGTTGATCAGAATCAACTGGTCGAGGTTCGGGCTTGTGCCCGTTTTCCCAAACTTGGGACTCAAGGCGACAGTCTGGCGCCACGATGCTCTCATGCAATGGCCTGCCAAAGACGTGCTTTACCTCGGTGCGAGCGATTCGTCTCGGACGACAAAGTCCAGACACCAGGAATGTAGGCTCGCATGAGACTCGAACACATGACGCTCGAAGTGCCGAGAAATACCTAGAATAGGTTCCTTTCAAGGATTGCTTTCTATTAATTTTTAGCCTTGAGAAAAGTCTAGAAGAAGTCATTTTTACGAACGAATTTTTGTTTTTTCCCAGGCCAAGCGGCTGGGGTTCTAAAAATTCCACTTGGAGCATCCGCAGCTTTAGAAATCAAAAAGTGAAAGCGTGAGAGCGAAAGTTTGCTCTTCCATTGCCTCTACTTTTCAAACATAGAATATGAAATTTACCTTGATAATGCTTTATAAAAATTTATTAATTTCTTCTGAAATTATTCACTTCTTCCACAATTTTATTTCGATTCGGTTCTAAATCATCGCGCAAGTAAAAATATTAATATTTCTCCTTTTCTTTTCGTAAATCTTCAGCTTATTATCAGTAAAACATTCAGGACCCTTCATATTAAATTGTTTCATAAATATTCATTTTCATTATTCTTTTCGCTAATAACGTTTATTACGCGCTCTTTCATTAATATTAAGTCTATGTGCATTATGCTCTATTGTTAAATTGTGCATCAACAGAAATGTCAAGTGTGCTATCACTTTACTTTTGACATTTATATAAATAATTAATCTACTACGAACATTAATGAGAATGATGTTCTTTACTAACATCCTTCCTTCTTTCATATTATTATATTCATGTACCAATTGCTATATTTAGAATATTGCAATCTGTTTTCGAGAAGATAGCACATTCGTATGTATTGATTTATTTGGTTTTATCCAAAATTGTATCATTCAGGAATTATAACTATTATAACCAGAATGAATATACTCATGGAATAGCAACCATTTATTTTACTAAGGTATTTTTTTATTACAAATAACGATTACAAATGTTTGAAAAAATTTCATTACTGTTGAATAAAAACAGATATTTCGATTATTTTAATTTCACACACTTTAAACGTATTTAGAATATGCATGTACAAACATGATACATAAATAAATAATAAACCTATATAACACATTAAACATATAATGACATAATTAAAACACAATTAAAGAAATAAAACTTAAATAGAAATTGATTTCTTCTATTGAATATTATAATAAACTGTAATATTATAATAATATTATAATAACTTCACATTAAATATTTTACATATTTTTGTATCTTATATGCGCTTAAGAATTTTTCATAAATAAAGTTCCGCATTCGTAGATAGACGTTGCATACAACCACTAACATCTAATGTATTTTCTTGCTCCAAGTTTTAAGGATCTAACCATTCTTGTGTCACACCTTGCCGTATCAATTTAGGCAAATTTTGCACTATGAGCTATTGGTGACAGAAATTAGATTGATAAAATATGGACAGTCTTGCCGTTTCTTCATTGAAAATTAATTATTATATACCTGACACATTATTACGAGTAATATACATATGTATATACATATAATAATCATAATAAATAAATGTGAGTTTAGTAATAAGATCTTATTTGAGAAGCTTTACTATCGTATAGTGTAATTTTTCACAAAAATGTATTATTTTTTAATGGACAATTACAACTTTTTTTCTGCGGTTGTCTATGGAATTTTTTCTACTCTAAACAAAATTATATTTCGTCACAATGTCGAGAAAATTAATATTGTTTGAAATACTTCGAACTTTATACAGGATACAGTCTTCGAATGAAAACATATCTGCAGTGTTTTTTGTTTTTATGAAGACAATATTCGAGATAATGTAAATGAACTATTTTAAGACGCACACTCGTTGAAGGAGGAAATAGTTATAATCAAGAACATTTTAAATTGAAAGTAATGGAACTCACATTTTTGTCGATTTTCTTCTGAGGCATTAAAATGAAAATTTGATTGTCTGAATGACTATTTCATTTAATAGAATAGTTTCTTTTGGAACAAAATGTTTATGAGAGAGGTTCGCATTACATGTTAAAACAGTTCGGATATCAATTGTAGTCAAGTGAACACAATGATCTGGTACGCATTGTGCGAGAAGTAATTTAAAATATAAAATGAATTTGTAAAATGAGATTGTGAAATAAATTGTATATAATATAATATATAATTGACTTATATTCGAAATGGTTGCTGATTCTTCCACATCGTCCGAGAGCTGACACTGAATTGACTGCTCATTCCCTCCTGACTATGATTTTTTTTGACATAAGGTAGCAACCTATTTCTTTTAAGGAACATAGTGCTCAGCATGTGTTTGAACGTCCCTTATCTACTGGATTCTACAATATACAACGAAATTTCTTTACAACTTCGACAAAAATTTATGACATTTATTGACATACATTATTTTATGCGAATTCAAAATGATGTATTTTTACTGACTGTAAGTACTGTTCATTCCCAATCTTTTTCCGATTGCCTCCATCACGACTGTCATCGTGCAAAATGACAAAAGGGAAGCAAGAGGGAGAAATTCCAAATCTAAAAATTAGACATGTTTACCACATTTTTGATACACTTTCAGGCGATCAGTCCTGTCCACGATGTGATGAAGATTGCAAAATAGGCGGCTGCATGACTATTCGAAGTCTCAGTTTCTTAGATGTTCGTTCGAGCTGGATCAAAATTATCCGATTCGATTCAATTCCGAAATATCAAATAATCTCACCCGGGAAATTTAAACAAATTTTTACAGTAAAATAATTAAAAATACATGACATATCATTAAAAAAAGAGTAAAAAGAACAAGTAACACTTTACTTGAGTTCCTCTTAAAATATGAAGCTTTTGCTTTAATCAGCTTGAACCTTTGTTTCCTTGAAGGTATTTTCGAATAAATTTTTACGTTATATAGAATATGAAAAATTAAAGAAACTTCTATTCTAGAAATATTTAAAAATTCATATGTTTTTGAAAATATAGAGAATTTATTTCATGACTGCAATCTATTATAGTCTGGAAAATACAAATTTTCCTATTTTTAATCATATTTTAAAACCTGGTGTACAATTTTCTTCACCATTCTATTGAATGAAAATGAAATGTTGGGATTTTCGAATTTTTACCACTATGTTAGTCTATACATGCAGAGTTTAAATTTATTTTTTAATTCTCTTATATCCCAAAAATAGCTGAAGCTAAAATTTTGCATTTGACATCCTCGTCGATTCCCTGTAATCCCTCTAAATGTCACGCGATCTGTCTCCGGGACTTTTTGGAGTTACAGTACAATTAGCTGAACCATAGTTCAAAATAATGAAACCATAGTTTCAAATGATCCCATCCACTCCTCTGAGATGTTTGCAGAATTCGAGAATTTAACCGTTCGAAAGATAATTTTACGACACTTGATGTGTAAAAAACAGGAAAGACAGGAAATGTTAAAAAAATTACATAAAGATCGTGACAGTGTTTCAGGTCGATTGCAATTAGCCGGAAACGGATACTTGTATATGGATGTACTTTTCTTGTTGAGTGTCGCATTTGTGTATTTTTGTTTATTCTAGAGATGGCTATGTCATACGCTCCATGTGTCATGTGCCCTATGACCAGATGCCAACGCACTACTTTCAAAAATATGATAATAGTCCTTATAAATACATGCCGAAGAGATTAGAGAAAGCAGTCAGTCTAAAAAATACAGGACTTGCGTCTATTGTCTTACCTAATCGCGCATCTGTTTTCTTTTGGGGAATTCAATGGGACTCCCACCGTGACAGCTGCTACAAGCAGCACGTGACCTTGCCCTTATTTTCCTGCTATCCTTTCCACTGCGTTGAAAGTGTCGTGGCCACACATTCGCATCAAACGTATACACATATAAATTGTATCCTTCACTAGAGCTACTAAAGTTAAAGGAAGCTAAAGAAATTGTATTGCTCGTTAAGGACCAAAGTGAGAATTAATTTTCACGGTGGTGAAACCAGCAGACTGATTGTGAATAAATAGTTTGTACAGTCCGTGGCGGGAAACAAATTGATGGACTCTGATTCTAGAGGTTCGAGTTATTCTGGGTGCAAACGAGCAGTTTAGGGGTGATGACGAGCAGTTTAGGGCTTTGGAAGAAAGGAAACACAAAGATCTTTTGTTTCACGAACGGATGAATAAAAGAATATCGTATCTCTGTTCTTTGGAAAAAAGGCAATGATTTGCAGCAAATCGATCGTCTGCACCGGGCCTAGTATTGGCTGCTAATTGCTTGTTCTTTTTTTTTTTATATATAATATGTTTCGCAATATTGAGAGGTTTACCATCTAAAATTATGAATTTTCGAAGCCAAGATTTATTATATTTGAAGTTTTATATCCTGCATGACGCCTCTCCAATTTCATGTCGGATTCTGTCTATTCAAATAAATACATGGTTGCAAATAGCCAACGGCCAATCAGAATAATTTTAAGAAGTAATCTAGTTAGTTAAAAATTATTTTTAAAGATAATGAAGTATGAATTATTATATATATAAAATGTGTATTAGTATCAAAAAGCACAGATACTCATTTGACAGAACTCATTTTGATATGTATATACATGGATACGTAATATAAAATGCAATAGTTTTTGATACTAACTTCTTGTATCGAAATCTGGAAATATACAACTGACATCACTGCAACGGATATCATTTATCTCATCCAATTTGTATCATTTCATGTGACGTAGTTCCTTAATTCACCAATGTTTAAGCCTAGAGTTTAAGCGCTAAAAAACCAATAGTATTTTTTCAGACATTGAGACACGAAGCCCCATCTAATGTCTAGTTCTTCCTATCCTACAGACGAAGTGTAGAAATAGACATTCTATTTAATGCATTTTTGCGGCCATGGCAATTAGGTATTCATGACCTTACCATTTTCGACACATCCTGTCAAAATGGTACCGATTTTGCACAGAAGTAGTCAGCTAGTGATGAAAATGATTAAATTTAAAGAAAGTATGAACTGTGTTGCCTGACTGTATCGATATTTATTGAATTGAAAGGTACTTCATAAATGTAGGAATATAAGAAAGAAATTTAAAACGGCAATTTATTTTAGTTTTAAATAACCATCGCTCGAAATCGAAATAGGTGTGGAACCCCAAAGATATAAAGCCGTGGCATCGAAATTTCTCTGTTGGTACCCTGCGAAATTAAATTTTTCAATTTTCGAAATCTATTGTATACATTATATAAAATAAGAATAAGCAAGCAACGAAAGTTAAGCTCGATGCAGACAACCGATTTAAGGCAAATCATCGCAACAGCGATTCTTTTGAAGGAACAGAGATAGAATATTTCCTTATCTTTTACTTATGAAACAAGAAATTTGCGTTTGTGTTCCTCCAAAACTGCCCTCAGACTGCTTGACACCGCACCGAGCCTAATTCGTGCTGATAATCTAGAGAAAACAAAAGTACACAGAAATACAACCAATTACCGAATATCTTTACAAGTTTTGAAAAGAAGACAAAATTTAAATTTTCTGTGGTGTACTTTCAGTCATAAAATTGGTTTCCATTCTAGATATTTTTAAGTACGTTTAAATTCCAACAAATTCCGAGAATTGAATAATCTTCAATTTTCACTTGCTACATAATGTAAAAATATCTTCAAAGATACAAAGTTTCAGCGTAATCAGATCAAATGCTTTACATTTTTAAATTTTATATTTTAAATTAAAAAGAATTTAATTAAACATGACTTTTTTCACAATGTTGTAACACTAATTATACATTTAGTTGTTTTAAATTTGTTTAAATTACACAGGTCCGACTATTTGACATGTCAGAGTTGAATTTGATCGAATCGTGCAAATTCCAAAGACATTGGGACAAGGACCGCGCAACCTGTTTTGCTACTTTCATCATTCCATGAAAAACCGATCGATAGTACCATAACAAAATGTGGCGAACGTTAAATTTTCAGATTTGACAACTATGCCTTCATTAAGAAATCCTAAACTGTCCCTTTAATTCGCTTTTTATTTGTCATTCTGCAGAATAGCAGTCATCTGGAAGGCAATCGGATCAAGAATGAGAAAGAGCAGTATTCAATGTCAATATACAATTTTGAATTCGTATAAAATTTCCATAAAGTTTATTAAAATCTACATTATGTCATTAAATACTTGACAAAATTGTAAAGAAATTCCGTAGTATACTACAAAAGCCACATGGCTGTAGCGGCATAAACACGAGAGTAGGCTACGGAATTTCCTGAAAAAAATAAAACTACTGTATTACGTCAAACAAAACAATGAATAGAAGAAGAGGCTGAAAGGACAATTCGATACGAATGACATGAACAAAACGCAACTCCTCCGACTATATCATAGTATAAGATGGAGCTTGCAACACATGTGCCGATCCTGAGTAATCAGACTTAGACGAAAAGATTCCAGAACCGATCTACAAACGGTGAACAGCCAACAACAACATCGTCCGGCATCACTACACAATAGGCCGTATCACAGTTAAGAGCCTCCCTTACTCAGTATCGTTATCGATAGCGGCCCAAGGCCCCTCTAGTACGAGAGTCGAACACCGACTAGTACAAGTCGCAACTGGCTGTGCGTCTAGCGCCGAAGTACATGCGATTTTCGACGCTAAGCAGAGTGCAGAACACCGCTAGGATGGGTGATTGTCGCTGGCATCAGCCCCACTGATGAGTCTGGCCAGCGATCCTGAAACGAAACGCATTATCTTCACATTGCTCACCTACTTAAATCCATTGCATCTTTAAGTATCATTACCGTCACTACTCAATCCCTTCAATATTTATGTGTAATCGTAGATAGTTCAGTGTCCAGCTTTTGATAATCAAAAAATATAAGTATATATAATAACTATGTATAAATATATATAATAATGAATATAATAGCTATGAATATAGTTTTCATTTAGCATTAGTGA
>NW_025108673.1:0-16997 GCF_011392965.1 Frieseomelitta varia
GGCCAAGTAGAATAAAATCTCTGCATTCCTTAAGAATGCCGAGTTATTTGCATGTAATGGAGGGTGGTTGGGATTAGGGCCTGGGCGGGTCTCGTGCGTAGTCACCTCCTCGTGGTGAGACCTGGTAATTGATATCTTTTTACAAACATTAAAGTGTTACAAACCTTAATATTTGTAAAATGATATCAAGCTAAGAACTACGCAACCTACAGTTCAGTTTAGATTGTGAAAATTTCTATTCATTCTTTATTTCACGGTCTAAACTGAACTGTAGGGACAATTAGTTGATAAGTAAATTATTGGGCCTCCAGCGGGCCTCCGATGGACGACGAGGGTGACATCGTGGGATGCGTGCGTTTAGTTTTAAGTTGCGTGCGTTTAGTTTTAAGTTACGTGCGTTCAGTTTTATTTAATTATAAGATAGTTAGTATTTGTAAATTCACTGTGAGCGCATTCTGTACAAAGACAGGTTTATTTAACTCGAAACGAAATTAGAGACATCTTGTCTTTGAAAATTTTCTCGTTGTGATATCTTAAATTTTTATGCGCTGAAAATGGATTCGCATTTCCACCAAAAGATTATTGAAACTTTAGAGAAATAGTACTGTACAATGATACGTGTACGCGTGAATGAAAAATGATAGTTGTAAAACTTAAAATAGCGAAAATATTCGTTAAATGTACCTACGAAAATTGTAAATCTCACAAAAATACAATGCAATAAATGACAATACTAAATCATTCTTGGACCTTGTGAACCTAGTACAAACTATTCTTGTTGCACTGGTATCTTGAATGAGCATTTAGAGAGAATATCTTTAGCTGCATTGAGCAAGCTACATTAATAATGAAAGGATATCTTTAAATCCGTAGTTTAATTTGGACAATAGTGTATATATTCAGTTTAATTCTGACTCTTTTATCATATTATATTTATTATTCAGCCAATTATTTATTCAGACTAATTCTAACTTTTTTATTATATTATTAGAAATCATCGTAACAACATGTATTTGGGTATACACGTGCTTGTGCTCAAGCGTTCGTAACTTAATCAAGCAGAATATTTTCTTGAAAAACAATGAGCCAAACGGTACCAACGCAGCAATGTTGCTTTTCAGAAAATGTGGCGCAAGGTTACGCCATCGCTTGCCAACTGTGTACGCGTTTATTAATCGCTTTAACGACAGGAACAGCAAGAGCAGATGAGACGAAAGACAGCGCGAGCAAGGAACTCGCCCGATCGTTTATTTATCGTATAAATAATAATGTCCGCCGTGTTCAAATCGGCCTGCTAATTTTCTGCTTTGGTGCTTGTCCGTGACACAATAATCGTTGAAATTGGGCGCGGATCACCGCGGGCCAAGAAGGAAGACAGTGACAAATGAAGGTTAAAAGAGGTAGACAAGAGAAAGAGAGCACACGACGAGGAGCACCTTGCCACTCGAGTTTATTTCTGAACACCCTGAGGACGACGTCACACGGTGACCAGAATAGCGGGCATCTACGTCACGTCTGGGTAACCCCGAGCGAATTTCGAAGTTAGACATGCAAAAGTAGCGGGAAAAGCGAGGAAGAGAAAGAGCCAAGGAGAAGAGTTGACGAGACGAAGGACGAGAGATGAAACGAACAGAGTTCAACAGGCTGGTGAGAAGAACACGATGAAGGAGACACGACGGCGAGAAAAGGAAAAAGAATTCGAGGCGTCGTAGCTGCGTAAAAACACCGGCAGTTCACGACGAATAGCGTAATCGTGCTCGATTATTGCCAATCCATTCGTCAAACAGCGTCTAGGATTTTTAGCTATGTTAATGCGACGAGCCAAACCTGTCTCGAATCTTTTAACGATGCCAATTTACTCGTTGAATTCTGTCTGGAATCCCGAGACCGCGATGGTTAATACGCCAGACATAATTCGCCATGCCAATTTTTATTAGTTAAATCGCGCAGCCCGGGCTTTTTCGTTACTCGCTCGTCGAGAACTTGCCGAGATCCTTCCCGTTGCCAAATCGCGGATTAAATTATAGTCCAAATTTTGAAACGTTTCGCTCGTACCGTGTTCGAACACTCGACCACGTCTGACGTATTTTATGTTCAACGACTAAGATGTTAAACTGTCTCTTTAAGATTATTTGTCATCTTCAGTGATTATATATAGTACTATATAGTAGACAATTTTATATATATTAGATTTCATCTAATTTAGAAATTTATTTCAATTTTGCTCGATGTGGTATTGCATGTTTTAGTTCGCATTATTATGAAAATCATGAAATATATATTTGTTGTATATAGGTCAATGCAGTTCGAACATAATATATTCAACATGTTAATTTATTTATGAAAGTCTATTTCAAATTTTTAATAGCAACAATGGCGTAAAATATTATTTTATATATGTATAAGATCACGAGAGACAGTAAGAGCAAATTTCATTATATAAAAACACTAGAAGAAGAACTAAAGTTTAAAATTAATTAAATTAAAATTAAAGAATATCTAAAGAAAATTAAATTATATGGTCGTAAGAACAGTTACGGATTACGTCTCAAGATCTGGGGACATTAAACTTCATGATTCCAAGATCGTGGGAACAGATACAGGCTATCGATTCTCGAAACTCGAATACTACGAGTTCAAAGCGGACATACGTCAAAGGCCACCGCAAGATCTTAGAACTTGGAGTTCCATGAGTTCATCTGGAAAGTCCGTTTCAGGCCACTTCAGAATCTAAAGACTTTGAGTTCCTTAAGGCCAAGGTCGAGAAAATCCAACCAAGACCAAATTGCAGTCTTAGGATATTGAACAAGTAACAATTTGTGATAATTCTAGAATTTTGGAATAGTCAAAACCTTTCGTCTTAAAGGTCATGGAACTCACAAAATGCGTCTTCCAATTTTGAAATAATTGAAAATGAATCGTATTTTAATAATTTTTACAATTTAGAATGATTCGCAGCAGGGTACCATAATTCTAATTAAATGTTGCTGTACGTATAATGTCAAAAAAAAACGTTAAACAGAATTGTTATTATTAATCAAATATGTCATATGCCAAACGTTTGATATCAAATGTCTGGTTCAATCTCTTTATCATACAAGTAGAATGAAGAACGAAAGGAAAGTAATTACTTGAAAAAAGTTGAATGTTGAAAATTATATTAAGATCTGTCCGACATGTTTGTCAACCTAATGCAAGGTAATGTGAAATATACAAAATATGAAGATAGTAATAAATATAAAATATTATTAACAACGTCAAACGAATTAATAGTGAACAAATGAATCCCGATATCCAATTAAATTAACAACATTGTATCATCGTCTCTTTCTATCCAACGCTTGTGGTATTAACGAAAAAATTACGCGACGTGCAATCCGTCATACAATATAAACTAATAATTATAAGTAAATTTAATATCTACCGATTTGAATATATTTTACTGCCATCGGAACATTGTCCTAATAATAATAGGTCACGAAAGGCATTCCATCAATTCAGTTATTTGCTAATTAATTAGCTGGTTCGGTATTCGGAATTGCGGTTGCAATCCCCCGTAGAGAAACAAATTCCAGCTTCTGATACGACATTATCCTGAATCATATAAATCACGAGTGAGCGGAGAAATGACAATAGAAATCGCATAACTACTTGCATCGATACCTAGCAAAACGCAATTTCGCACGTCTGAAATACTCGTAAATCTTTGCGAGTGAATAATCGATACCTCCTTGATACAGGTTATCGCGGTTTAACGTATTTTTGCTATTTTATTCGATGAAATATTTGAATAATTCAGTAGTTCAGTGTTGTACAATAGAATCACTTTAAGAGATATTCCTGTAAACGTCCAAAGCACAATTTCAATTACCTGCTGTCCCATTTAACGTAGGATACACCACACTTTTGACTATGAGTTTACGTTGCACCAAATTCACGATGGTCCATATGATAGAAATTACCGGCAGCCACATATTGAATTAATCAAAGTTATATATATCGTAAATTTAAAAAAAAAAACGCTCCTCTTGCGCTCAGAGATTTTAATACGATCGTGCAATTCATTAATTACATATCGAACAATGATATTTCCTTTTTTTCGTAATCGCTTCTCCAATTTCAATTACGCTTCAACAATGTTGAAATAAATAGCTCTCTGGTAGATTGTATAACAGTTATTATAACAGAATCTTCGCTGATGCGATCCCCTCGAGCGCTACACGTGCACGGCTTCCGAATGTTTGTGAGCTCGTTAAAGAGTTGCAAGTAGCAGAAGAGAAGTCAAGAGATTATCGACCGTAGACGCGAAGCAGAGTCAACGAGACACGTCTGAAAAAAAAAATCTCGACACGAGACACCACAGATATCGTTGTACGTATAGACATACGTATAGACGATACGTAGACAACTGTCAGCTTTTTGACATACTTGCGTTATGTCGTCACAGATAACACATAGCACCACATCGATATCAAATCCTCTTATCTGCATTTAACTCTTTCCAATATTACCAACAATTATAATGTCTCTTTCCTTTGATCATTTTCAGCTGTATCTAAATTTCTTCGTTCTTTGTGAAAAATAAATTATCTAACAATGTGTATCGACTTAAATCCTCACGATTCTTTCACAGATCTCACCGTGCCTCAATTTTTTATTTATTTATTTCTCTCGACTGTAATTATCACGCGTGCGTTCTTTCTAGTACAAGTCTCTCTGTTATCGTCTACGCACGATTATTTGATATAATTTTCGCCATTATCCATCTCTCGATTGGGATCTATATTTCCAATTTCAGAGTCCACAATGGTGCGCGCTGGCACTTTGCCAGCACGCTTCCTATTTATTTGTATTGTCACGCCTCTGCACGTGGTGGTTCAATGACACGTGACGCGCGAAATTATTCGTGAACGAATCGCGATTTTCGCGGGCTTGCTGCCGATATCGATGTCGGTAATTCCATAGGAAAATCGATGCAAACACCGAACAATAAATAAAATGAGGGGGGACACTGTCACCTCGCCGCAAAGTCCACGTTTCCACGAGAAAAAACCGATCTTGGATCGTTCGATTCGACGCACCTGCAACGTGCGTGGGCACTATTCGAGAATCGACTGCTCGAACATACCCTAAATTTAACATTCTCGGCGACGCCCCACATTAGAAGAATCGTGTCTATACGCAACATCTTCCTGTGTATTCGTATGTGTGTACAAGTATGTTGCTTCCTGTGTGTGAACAGTTGCACCGTGTAAGTCGCCTATAAACATATATCTACTTCGTGTGTCCCACATGTAGACAACATTTATAGACAGTGTTCGGTTTTCAGTGTCTTATATGTATGCGTATATAAATACTTTATTCGTGCAATGAACCATGTGCTGAGCTAAACCAGTAAATTTTGAATATTCGAACGAGTGTTTATCGACCAATTGCACAGACGAGGTCATTTTTATTAATAAGAATTGTTCAGCTAACATTTAGCGAAATAAATTAAAAAGAAATTAAAATCTGGGATTTATTTAGATTTTAACTTTTATGAGAATACTATAGTCTCCCATGACTTTCAGCCACTATTGTCCTCAAATGTCTACAACTGGTAATAAGCAAGTTGTATCGCGATGCAGAGAATTTAATTTCAATTCATCCCTCCTCTCCCCCACACGTAAAATTCCCGCGTGAGCTGCTCAAATATATAAATATGCATGCGCGAATTAATATTTGCCCACGTGCAACTTGCGTAATAACGCACGTGTAATTCTACGGGAGCGTGTATCTCTCAATATTGTACTTATTCGTCGCGTTCGTAGTTAAACAGTGCCAAAATGTGAAACACCATCATATACATATATACATATATCGACTATTAGTAGATCATTAAACAGAAATCGTTGAAGTGCTAACAAAAAAATTGATCAATGTAAAAAAAATTCATCTGATCAATGTAAAATTATCAAATGAAGAAAGAACTAAGAAATATTTTATCGTCACATTGTATGATGCTTCAAATAGGTTTAAATAGATAATCAAAAACGGTATTTGCTTCCGTTACTTTTCGTGCACACGTGCAAACGGTGCAGTTTTAAAGACAGGTGATTTCGACACGAATTGATACCACGCGACATGACAACACGGACACGCAACGTAGTGTTCGCCAAAGCCGATTTATCGATACTAGTTGGCAACATGGACTGCTCATTAACGTCAAATATATCATTCAACGACGAGATTCGACAATTCTGACCAACTAACGACAGTTATCGCTTTTTTTCCTTCTAAATTTTTAATGCTGCTTTTAATTTTTCTCAGTGGAAACAAAATAATTTAAAAAAGAAATATTTCGATAAAACAAACAACGAACACCGAACAAAACGACATAATTAGGAACGAAATTTAGTCCATAGAGAGCATAAACACGCAACAGATGAGAAATCTCAGGCGAAGTGACTTGTTAATTATTGAAATTCACTGCCTGTGAACGCACTCATATTTGTATGCACATTCTCCAGGACACAATTAGGTTTACGACTGTACCACTGTACGTGTAATACCTGCAACATGAATAATTCTATCAACTTCCCGAGGATCTGTACCGATATTAATCGAGAATAATCACCATGAATCCTCTTTCTCACTAACGAATACACTGACCATTAGCGTCCGTGAAATCATCGAACGTGCTGTTTCATCGCACGTATCTCGACGTAAGCGAACTCCATTAATATCAAATTATGAAATCTTATCGTCCCAGTAACTGTAATACCACGTTAACTATGAGACATTTATACACACAAACTACATTAACCCTTATTGTTAATATCGTGATATTTGTGACTGCAAATATTTTTATCGATGCATTCTTTTGTCTACACTTCATGGTAAAAATTCTCTGTGTAATATTTTATATAAATGAGAAATACGAATGTAATGTCAGTGTCATATCTCATACGCGACACTACGTATTGTAATATTATGTCACACTATTACATATGTTCACATAGGAAAATATTTGAATACTGGTAGACAGTTTTTATGAATATACTATTATGATCATACAATACATCGAACATCTTGAAACATGAAACTTTCTACTATCACATTTTGTAAAATTTAGTAAAAAGTCTAAAAATATATATGGAAGCTACAAAATATAAATATATATATTTTGCAGAGATGACAAAAATATTTCATTATGAAATATTTTATCAGACAATCATCCATTCTATTAATAAATCTCAATAATCAGTCAATAATATTTAGCATATATTTTACGCTTGAAATGCCTACTATTTAAACTGTATTTTGATGTCTTATTGAATGTACGTCTCAGTCATGAAAATTTCAAATATTTAATTTTATTAATTATTATAATAATAATAATTTATTGATTACAGTAGAATCTCGCTTATCAAAACTTCTTTAATACATTAAATTATTTATTCAATCATGTACTTATTATAATTAACAATTGAACGTTGATATCTACTCCTGTCCAGTTCGAAATTAACGTTTACGTGACAAATTCTCAAATTCAATTCTCACGAAAACGAAAGCTTAAACGAGAAACTATTTTTTTCGATTTATATTTACACGCAAAATCATCCACCTAATTATAGAATACCACCGATCACAGAATACTCTGTATAACATCAAAGTTTCCTATCATAAATGTTCAACTTCCGTGAGCCAATGTAGCTCTATTTTATATTCATATCAAGTGGAGTTACACATACTTTCATATAATAATATTATAATAATAATAATATAATAATATTCACGTTCTAAGAATCTCCAGCAGTTTATTTATATTAAAATTATTAATAAAATTCCTCGTCGAAATTAGTATAAAGAAATTTTCCTACTGGAACACAGTTAAGCTGATGATTTATACGTGTCAAAGCAGAGCCGAACAACGCCAACGCAGCAAGTTGAGTATTACCTGTATCCGTTTTCACGTTAATTAGTAAGATCTGTCCAAAGATAGAAATGCTATGACTGATGCTAGCCAGAGTATAATGAAACCAAGTGCATATTCGATAGCTGTGGACGGCGCGCTGGTGTAAAATGAAATCAGAGTGGATTGGAGCAATGGGACCACAGAGGAAACTAAACCGCGGATATCACCAGGAACAATCTAGCAAGCACGAAAATTACCATGCAATTAAATTACAAAACTCGGTCGCGATTTCGTGGACAGCTTCTACATAAATCATTCGCGCCGAAATTGGACAAATATCAAAATAATTACCTCGCCACTTTCGCAAATAGATTCACGTCGAGGGATTTCTAAGAAACTAAACAAGCGGAGCACGTGAACTTGATTTTTGAAATAAATGACGATGCTGGAACGATGAATAATTTAGATGAAACCGACAGTAAAATATAATAAAAATACGAAACAACGGAAATAAATTATTTTCGGAGAAATTAATTCGTGATATTCGGTGGAGAATATCTTTCAATTCTTACAATTCTTTGTTTAACGTTCCAATAATTAATTATCGATACTGTAATCCGTAATTAATTAACTGGTAAAAATTATTATTTTCATTAATAAATTTGATTATCCGCAAAAAAGATGAGCAGTTTCTCTAATAATCAATTAACTCATTGGCTATTTAAAAATTATTATTTTATTATTAATTATTTATTAATTATTAATTATTAATTATTATTATTTTCACCAATATATCTGTTCGTTAAAATGCAATTCATTCAAAATAAAAGTAAATCATTCTGTAGTAATTATTTTTGAAAAATGAGAAAAAGAATATTAAGTAAGAATTCAAAAGGGACACTAAATAAGAATACTACACTATATGTTAAAAAAGGATAAAAAATAGAAATCTTAATATTTCTAGTAATATATGAAACACAGAAATATGTAAAATATCATATCATTTTATCCAGCAAGTACGAGTACGGCTGTTGGAATTTTTCCTATTACGAAAAATCGTATAAAAAAATGGATTCGTTTCAAAGGCAGTATTTGATGACTTCCGGACTCTAGATAGAAAAGAAGAACGCAGAATGTCGGACAATGAAGGGATCCGAAAGGACGAAGAATCCAGGTGAACGACATGCACAGTCCGTACGAACTAACATTAACGACCTCGGTTAACCTGAATCAACGAGTTCACGGTAGACACCAATACCGTGAAATATCTGTGAATTCTATACAAACCGGAAGCCACCGAATTGTTTCGCCGGAACTTCCCCAGACGGCGTGCAGATGCACCAGCACCAGCGAATAGTTATTCCTAAAGCTACCAGAATCCAATTTAACGTCGTCCCTCTACGTCTCTACGCGTCGCCTTCTGGCATATTTTAATCCCGAGCATTGTCTACGCTGTCTGGACAGATTCATTATCGACGATTGCCAACGATCTGTCAACTTGAACGCGATTGTTCGACCTTCTCCTCCTATCGATTGCAAACGCAATCTTGCTATTTTCTTTTTTTAAAAGAGAGAGAGAGAGAGATTTATTCTCATTCCTATCGGTTTGAAATTCGTCGTATTTTATCCCAAAAGAATGAAAAGGAAATTAGCAACTCTCTGAACGATATTTTGAATAATTGAAGATGTTTAACATGTTGGATTCTATATAGGTCACTGATATAATCCGCGAATACTGCCAGAGGCAAAAGTTTCATTAAATAATCAAACAGATATTTCCAATTTCATGCTAACGACAAGAGATGTAATTAATATGAAATTTTATAAGAAATTTTAATACTTTCTCGTTTCTTTCGGAAACTAAATATATTGCAGTGTTTAATTTGATCTCTTCTTTTTTCTTCGGACAATTTAATTTCCATTTACAGTGGCCTGCGAAAACATTTGCAGTAGAATTCTCCATTTACATAGACCCTATTTATTCAAGCTAAATTTCAGTCAATGTTCGATTAAATGAACTTCTCCTAATTCAACTTGCTTGAATCTGAATTCCTTCCTATTATATGAACGAAAAATCAATGACAGAAAGGAAAATCACTGTTGTGTCATACGAACTTCAATTATATAGCTTATAACTTTTTAACAAGTTTATATAGATGAAGTTCTACTGTATATTATGCACGTAATTGAGTAATCAGACTCACGGTAATCAGACCTCATTACAAAGATCTCATTAAAAAAGAAATTTCAAATTATCATACAATTAGAATTTTATTTCATTTATGGGAAATTTAAATGTTCGAAAGTTCGTAGAACACGCGTAAGAAAATATATAAAACATCCAAAATACAATAGCTATTAGTTCTACTTTTTATATTATTTTCTTAAAAATCTAAATTCGTGTAAAAAATCCACTGTCTATATAAAATACATTCATAAAAGTACCTCTGAATGTCCGAATGTTTTCGTGAACTACCATTGTTTTCAGCGAAAAAAAAATTTTTCAAACTGATCGGATATGTATCGAGTGAAGTTGTGTATTAATTAAAAAAGACAATACCCTGTTTGAAACCTCGATAGTACAGAAGCTACGAGACGTAGGTAAATATGTAGCCGATTTCTGCAAAACTAGGAGCACATCTCCGCGAGAAGCACATAAGCCCTCGGCCCACTTCCCATTCATTGCTCTCATTATCAGCCACGCTGTCTCCCCTTTCGTCCTATGTCGTCTCCATTCCACATATATCACGCTTATGTATATACACCTACACTAACTACCTACGAATTTACGGGCTAGAAGCCGCGGCAAAGCATCGTCCATAAATGAGGCGCGTGCTCACACATGCGGCAGACTGCGGGGAAATAAATTAAAAATATGCATGCAACCGGTGAACGTGGATACGGAGAAAGAAGACTGTCATTTTCGAAATTCCATCCTTTGCCTTTGTGATATTATAATATCGTGTAATATCAAAGAACGATGCATTAACGCTAATTATAGATTAATCTCATATAAATTACGCGAATGGAAATAATTAATCATTTCGAGTTGTAAAAAAGAGAGTTGGATGAAACATTTTACATTGAACGCGAGACTGTTCGATATTTAAACGTATGCCCTAGGGCGTCTTACAATCTCGTTTAATGCATACGTTTGCCTCCCGTATTATCGTAATCGTGATCGAACAGTTCGAAGTTCTGAAATTCGTACAACTAGACTAACAGTAAGTGACTTCGAGAATTATTAAAAATTTATTTTCGAGCAGAAATGATCAAAAGTGAGATATACAGATGGCTGCAAGAAATATCGACACATCACGAAGCGTCTTTTTATGAAATTTAAAATTTTTTTATTATGAAGTACAAAAGTTTCTAATCATATGAAAGTTCTGTTAAATAATACAAAATTTAGTACGTTTGGACAGAATTAATTAGCACGTAAACGTTGCAACGAACATAATGGCGTGCCAATATTTCTTTCGTTTCACTACGGAAGCACGAATAAATTCTAATACTTCCACTACAGGTGCAGGTGACAAACTAACAACTAATTTCCACAAACGTGGCAAACTAACAACTAATTCTCTATGCACTAAGAACAAACATAATAGAGGAACAAGCACGTATGCAGAAGTAATTCAAAGGAACAAACTTGCGCCCTTCACGAATCAACCGCTTACGACCCTGTTGCCCTGTTCCAGAGCCGTGCATCTGGCATAGAGGCCAGCGTGCTTATTTGTCTTCAAACGCGTTACAACTTCCTCCCACGACAACTCTTTTTCGACAACGGGCAGCAAAGTGAACGGACGAGCTTCCTACGCGGCCGACATCCCATTAAAATCGACCATTTCTCGAGATTTCGAGACGCATTCACCAACAAAACGTCGCACCGTTGGAAACTGCGCGGCTTCACGGCGCAGAAACGGCGCCGGAGAATATAAAATGTACATACATCGGCATGCATAAAAGCTTCGCGGGCTGCCAGGGTAAGCGAATCACCGACCCATAAACCATCCTTGACTCTCTCCTCGTCGTCTTTGCCTACGAAGCGCCTGCACCGCAGAAATTGAAAACTATCGGCATCGTTGGTTGGCTCGGTGTCGCGCGCGCGTATCGTCTTACGAACCTGGCGGAAAGAAGCGGAAAGAAGCACGACAAAAATTCTCTTTTTCTCTTTTTCTTTTTTTTTCTTCTTTTTTTTTTTTTTTCTTACTCGTCCACCATCGCGCGGTGAGTCAAAGGGCGGATGAACCAGTGCTCACGAAGCCACGGCGAGACAGTAACGAAGCACGACGATTTCTAAATAACCTCGAAATGAAGATAATTAGGGACATATTTAATTACGTCCATTCAACGCGGTGTAGCGTGCCAGCCGGGATGTTTTATAACGTGGCCCGTGTAATTAAGTACGCGAGACGGTTTTTCCTCTGTAGACATGAAGAAGATGAACGAAAAGCGAAACGGGTCGCGAAAGTATTTCTCTGGTACGAGAAATTAAAATGCTTGAAAATCGATTTGTAAAAGTGGGTGAACACTTTCGATAAATAAGATTTGGTGGAATTAAATGCATAGGAATTGATGATACACGAAACGATCGACAAGATACTTTTTTACTATTAAAACATAGTGGTCTTTGAGCGATTTATTTCGTTAATGTAGAATTATTCTTCCTCGTATTATTATTTATATGTTGGTTTTGTAATCGCGTTAATTCGTAATTTTGCATTCCAAAACGTGAAGAATACTTTTCGTTCTTTTAATGAAACATCTAGATAACAGAAATTTGGTGAAAGAACGTATAATAGAAACGCGTTATGATGTTTCACGACAGAACTATCAGAATGGTCAAAATTACCAATTTATAATTTTACATAGAAATTTTATAATTTACATGTTTAGATATTTGAATAATTTTTCGCAAAATATACAGATAAAAGCTTATATTTTTTATTGTTTTATAAACTTTTCCCTATTCAATAGGTCTAACATTAAAATAATAAAAGATCAACATTAACCCCAACAATAAACTAAAAAAATAGTAAATGAAGTAACCAAAGCTCCATGACAAAATCATATTGCAAACAATATCTACTGTATTTCGATTCTCTATCGACAATTTTTAAACTATCCTATTTTTCTTTCGTAATCATATATTTGCATACATTCTCTTAGGACAATGGAAAATATTTTTCTTCATTCATTTCCATAAATGTTTGCTCCAAAAAAGAAACGCGTATTTCCACTAAAAAGAAAGAAGATATATGAAAGATAATTGCATCCAGACTATCAGTAGATATCGCATCAACGCGAAAGAGCCACATTTCAGAAACACGGAACGCTACTGAAATTCTTTCTATCGATCGGCAAGACATGCACAGAGAGTGGGAGAGAGAGAGAGAGAGAGAGACCGTTTGCTGACACGTGCTACCAAAGAGTATTCGTTTTCACCGTATCTCTACGAGAGGTCAACGAGCATTCAGGATTACGGGAAGTCTTTTTCCAACTATCAGATTCTCGGTACGTTTCTTTATGCGAGAACGAATCGTTTCATTACCACATCGAGAGCATCGCACTTGCCACGTTTTACGATATCGCTTTATAATTTATTGCACGCAATAATGCATGTAATTTATGGAATAAAAGTTTTCGAATAGTTGAGCGAATAGTTGCAGTTGAGTTATCGATTAGTACTAAATCCTCCCTTATTATTTGTTTCGACACCAGATGGAAACCGCTCCATAAATCAAGTGCCATTGACATCAATTTTCGGCTTCCTGGCCTAAGAAGTAACAGTGCAAGCCTAATTTCAGGAAGATTGTGGAAAGTGCCCTTCCATGAAACAAATTATTTTCTTTTCTAGGTATCAACGCTTTAAAAAGAATAATATCAGATCACAGATATATGTTTCTAATTCGCGAATTAGCTATATTGTTAGCATTACAGTAAAGGATATTATTAACAACATGAAATTGTTCTTTATTTAAGATCACTATATAAATTAGTCCACATCTTAAAATATCGCTTCGACAGAAGTAAGATAGACAAGCTTATTCAATTTCTAAAAGAAGTCAAACTACATATTACATTCTGGCATCTAAACGATCGTTGATAGTTGATGCAATAAAAAGAATACAGATATGATACTATTATTATCAACATATTATATGTTAACATGCATTACAAACAAAATTAGAAGCACTCGTAGTTTAAAATATCTCAAAGGATATTAGTAAAAGTCAAGGGTCACTCGCATCAATTATCTTGAGCAGTTTATAATAAAATAAAAATTGATTCTGTCAGAAGGTAAAGTAAACGCAATTGAAAATAATCGTAAAAGGGGGGGGGAGCTGTAATAAAAAAGAAAGGAAATTTTGAAAGAAGAAGCGAGATGCAAGCGACCGAGCCCATGGCCGTGAGTGCCTCGTCGCATAACCGCGGCAAAGGAGTCCCGCCAGAGCTGAAATTATTGCGTTTTCTTGGATCATGTCCAAACGCCGACAACTAACAGACGTGTGATTATTGCAACACATTCTACTATACTGTCCTACATCGATACGACAAAGATCCCGGCACTCGATACTTCGACCCATCGATTCGTTCGAATTTACCGATAATATTACCATTTAACGTGGACGCGACGTAACGTGACATAACGAACAAAGATCAGACGGCTGGCAACGATCGAACGAAAGAGATAGTTAACATAAAATCGAACAAACTTGATAAAGAAATTCAGATGAAGTTTAATAATGACCTACTCCAAATACGCAGCCGCGTTTGTAAAAGAAACGAAAACGACACGAGCACCACGGACCAAGTAACATTGCACGTGGTCGAAACTCCAACAAGTATCACGATCATTAATCATCCCTTTAATAATCACGGGCGATTACATCGAACGTAATCTTCGCGTTCTCGTAAACATGCGACCTCTCTCGATTAACTATGTAATTCAAGGTCGGCCGTTGTGCGCAACTCGCACACGGCCTGGAAAAACTAACAATAACAACGAGTTGGCGAGGTCTATTTTACCCAGGGTATCGACGATTAAACCCACTCACGTACGGATCACGCGTGTTCTCGCCTCTCTCGTATTTTGTTAAAAAGCATCGCACGTGAAAGCCGATAACTCAATGTCAGTGAAGGAGAGAAAAACTGAAAGGGGCAAGAGAGAAAGGTGCGATTAAAGAGGCATGCAACTGACAGATGACAGCTGACCGAGTGACCCATACGTATCGCCCCTCCCATTGGACGATTCTGGATTTTACTTCGAATCAACGTGACTCAGGGGGTGGTTTTTGTTTCGATAGAATAAAAAGAGCTTACCACCTTGCTTACGAACTGGCATTCCGTTTGGCGACAATCAAAAATCCTGGTGCACGTATACGTCAGAACACAAGGTTGTGGATAAAGGGTGAACGATGGTAAAGAAACGTGAACGGCACTGATTTACGAAAGGGAGAAGAAACGAGAAAGAGCGTAACGCAAAGAACGGTGTGTCACTTCGATACTCCACGATCGCGCACGGTTCACTATTGTCACGCGAATCGACGACCTGTTTCACGGGTGGCGTAGACGGGCATATACACGGGTCGGCACGTCACTCGCGAGACCTCCCGGTGGCCCGTCGAAACGTGGTAAAACGAAACGGATATAAACACAGGCCGCCACCACTCGGCCACGGGCAATATGGCGTCGCGCTTAGTCTAGCAGTCGGAAAACTGACTAGCCGCGAGAACCGCCACCTCCGATTGGTCGATTGCAACATACGTGACGTCAGATCGTCTCGTGACACACTCCCCCGTGAAAGCAACCCCTAACGAGTGCACCGACAGGCACACAGGCATAGAACTTTCATAACATGGATGGAAAAAAATCGATATCGGATGCACTTAAGGACGTCATTTTTATTGGAACAGAATCTTATATAAAGCAATGACTCCGCACCATTTCAAGGAATATGTTATTACAGTATATTGATAACGTAAGTCATTTAAATATCGACGGTATGTTCGAAATTTGCGGTTGTATCTGTATAAACTTCCGGTATGTGTCGCAAGCTGAAAAGGCTTCAAGCAGTGCCATCTTACGATAGAATATAAAACGATAATCAAAAGATTCGTACATTGATTAAAGAAAGAATAGATGGGACATTACGTGGGACTTTGTGTCTCGCGTTTTGATATAAAGACTAGGAAAAAAATAATAAAATAGTTACGAAAGGGTTTACGCGACGAGATATATGAATAAACCAAGCGTCTTATGAGATTTTAAGGCCGCTCCGAAATGCTGACATAGTAAAAAATCACTATTTTTTAAACGCACTTCACGTTTAAACAACGGTGAATTGGAAACTATATCATCTAAAACGATTTTTAAAATTCATTTTCAGTATTGTCAAATTTTCAATATCGAAATATAAAGCTAGTAATTAACCAAAATCATTCTATCAAAATCAGAAGGAATACTATACATTTTTACGATATTACGATACCATTCTTTTCATACAGAAAATTAAAATTCTAAATACATTAAAAAACTTATCACCTCAAATAAATTTTCTCAAAAGTGCGATATAATAATGATGAGAAAAATTAAAGAGAAGAAAAAAGAGCAACCTTCTCATATACAGATATAATCATGTAGAAAAATAATTAATCCTGAACTTTCTGGAATATTTTGAAAAACATACACATTTGAATCAAATATTTTTCACACGTTTACAAATTAGTTACCTATATGTCCGAATTACATATGTCATATTACAAAATATTATTTATTTTTCATTAATCTAATAGATATACACAACACAAACACCTAACCGAGATCGCAACTAATCAGCTCGCAATATTTGCCATATAATTAATAATTGTATCAGTTAAATAATTAACGATTTAATATGCTAAATATGCTAAAGTACTTACATTCTTAGCTTTTGAAGCATTATAAGAATCTGAGAAGATAAGGGGAATTAGAGGATCTGCAACAAAACATAACACGTTAGAATCTGTACTTAAAGGCAAAGTACAATCTCAAAATAATAAAATTATTTCTTGGAGATAATGAGAAATTCTTACATTCTTGACTTTAGAGCCACCGA